>NW_028146632.1:650000-690000 GCF_056507025.1 Lutjanus erythropterus
CTGCTGTTGTTGTTGTTGTTGTGGAGGAGGAGGCTGCTGCTGCTGTTGTTGTTGTTGTTGTTGTTGTTGTTGTTGTTGTTGTTGTTGTTGTGGAGGAGGAGGCTGCTGCTGCTGCTGTTGTTGTTGTTGTTGTTGTTGTGGTGGAGGAGGAGGCTGCTGCTGCTGCTGTTGTTGTTGTTGTTGTTGTTGTTGTCGAGGAGGAGGCTGCTGCTGCTGTTGTTGTTGTTGTTGTGGAGGAGGAGGCTGCTGCTGCTGCTGTTGTTGTTGTTGTTGTTGTTGTTGTTGTTGTTGTTGAGGAGGAGGAGGCTGCTGCTGCTGTTGTTGTTGTTGTTGTTGTTGTTGTTGTTGTTGTGGTTGCTGAGGAGGAGGCTGCTGCTGCTGTTGTTGTTGTTGTTGTTGTGGAGGAGGAGGCTGCTGCTGTTGTTGTTGTTGTTGTTGTTATGGAGGAGGAGGCTGCTGCTGCTGTTGTTGTTGTTGTTGTGGAGGAGTAGGCTGCTGCTGCTGTTGTTGTTGTTGTTGTTGTTGTGGAGGAGGAGGAGGCTGCTGCTGCTGCTGTTGTTGTTGTTGTTGTTGTTGTTGTTGTGGAGGATGAGGCTCCTGACCTGCTGCTGTTTTTGTTGTTGTTGTTGTTGTTGTTGTGGAGGAGGAGGCTGCTGCTGCTGTTGTTGTTGTTGTTGTTGCTGCTGTTGTTGTTGTGGAGGATGCTGCTGTTAATGTTGTTGTGGAGGAGGATGCTGCTGTTGTTGTTGTTGTGGAGGAGGATGCTGCTGTTGTTGTTGTTGTGGAGGAGGATGCTGCTGCTGCTGTTGTTGTTGTTGTGGAGGAGGATGCTGCTGCTGCTGTTGTTGTTGTTGTGGAGGAGGATGCTGCTGCTGTTGTTGTTGTTGTTGTGGAGTATGCTGCTGCTGCTGCTGTTGTTGTTGTTGTTGTTGTTGTTGTTGTTGTTGTTGTTGTGGAGGAGGATGCTGCTGCTGTTGTTGTTGTTGTTGTTGTTGTGGAGAAGGATGCTGCTGCTGTTGTTGTTGTTGTTGTTGTGTAGTGGTATAATTTTTTATCATCAAGTTCCCTCCATCCACTTATGCCAAGTTCACTCCATCCACTGTAGTATAATTTTCAAGTGCCAGATTCACTCCATCCAAAGGCAACATTTCACTCTAAGGTAGATCATGATGTCCATCCAGAGGGATGATGAGGCAAAGGACTGGATCATGATGCCCATCCAGAAGGATAATGAGGCAAAGGACCTTGTAGGTACTTTCCCACGCCTAGTGTTTACCACACGGATTAAAAGTCAGTAAGTCAGTAAGAGCCAGACCAACTGTTCTTTTACCATTTTTAAACAGCAATTTGTTAGAAAACGAATGACATTATGATCCCATAAGGTAAAATTTACTACACAATTATGTTTGATTGTGAGCCAAAATGTTCAAAGTGGGAGGAGGCTCCTAGAGCCTCCTAAACAGTATATAACAAGGTGTTTTGCACCTCTTTCTTCAGTCTAAACCTGGGTTTGACTCAAGCTTGTTGATTTTTCTACCTAGAGAGATCAATAAACTTTGTGTGGCAGAACTTTGTTGCTCCTCCAGTGATTTGTCCAGACTTTGCTTGATTCTTCTTTTTGATGGTTTTGAACTCTGAAAATATACAAGTGTTAACAGTGTTTTTTATTAAGGTTTTTAGGGTGTTGTGGCTCTAAGCCCAGACCTTACTGGCCTATTTTTCTGAGCTTTTTTGTCACGACAGTTGTTGTTGTTGTGGAGGAGGAGGCTGCTGCTGTTGTTGTTGTTGTTGTTGTTGTTGTTGTGGAGGAGGAGGCTGCTGCTGCTGCTGTTGTTGTTGTTGTTGTGGAGGAGGAGGCTGCTGCTGCTGCTGTTGTTGTTGTTGTTGTTGTTGTTGTTGTTGTTGTGGAGGAGGAGGCTGCTGCTGCTGTTGTTGTTGTTGTTGTTGTTGTGGAGGAGGAGCAGGCTGCTGCTGCTGCTGTTGTTGTTGTTGTTGTGGAGGAGGAGGCTGCTGCTGTTGTTGTTGTTGTTTTTGTTGTGGAGGAGGAGGCTGCTGCTGCTGTTGTTGTTGTTGTTGTTGTTGTTGTGGAGGAGGAGGCTGCTGCTGCTGCTGTTGTTGTTGTTGTTGTTGTTGTTGTGGAGGAGGAGGCTGCTGCTGCTGCTGTTGTTGTTGTTGTTGTTGTTGTTGTGGAGGAGGAGGCTCCTGAGCTGTTGTTGTTCTTGTTGTTGTTCTTCTGGAGGAGGAGGAGGGGGGTCCTGAGCTGTTGTTGTTGTTGTTGTTGTTGTTGTTGTGGAGGAGGAGGAGGCTCCTGAGCTGCTGTTGTTGTTGTTGTCGTTGTTGTTGTTGTGGAGGAGGAGGCTGCTGCTGCTGCTGTTGTTGTTGTTGTTGTTGTTGTTGTGGAGGAGGAGGCTGCTGCTGCTGTTGTTGTTGTTGTTGTGGAGGAGGAGGCTGCTGCTGCTGCTGCTGCTGTTGTTGTTGTTGTTGTTGTTGTTGTTGAGGAGGAGGAGGCTGCTGCTGCTGTTGTTGTTGTTGTTGTTGTTGCTGCTGAGGAGGAGGCTGCTGCTGCTGTTGTTGTTGTTGTTGTTGTGGAGGAGGAGGCTGCTGCTGCTGTTGTTGTTGTTGTTGTTATGGAGGAGGAGGCTGCTGCTGTTGTTGTTGTTGTTGTTGTTGTTGTTGTTGTTGTTGTTGTTGCTGAGGAGGAGGCTGCTGCTGCTGTTGTTGTTGTTGTTGTGGAGGAGGAGGCTGCTGCTGCTGCTGCTGTTGTTGTTGTTGTTGTTGTTGTTATTGAGGAGGAGGAGGCTGCTGCTGCTGTTGTTGTTGTTGTTGTTGTTGTTGCTGCTGAGGAGGAGGCTGCTGCTGCTGTTGTTGTTGTTGTTGTTGTGGAGGAGGAGGCTGCTGCTGTTGTTGTTGTTGTTGTTGTTGTTATGGAGGAGGAGGCTGCTGCTGCTGTTGTTGTTGTTGTTGTTGTGGAGGAGGAGGCTGCTGCTGCTGTTGTTGTTGTTGTTGTGGAGGAGGAGGCTGCTGCTGCTGTTGTTGTTGTTGAGGAGGAGGCTGCTGCTGTTGTTGTTGTTGTTGTTCTTGTTGTTGTTGCTGAGGAGGAGGCTGCTGCTGCTGTTGTTGTTGTTGTTGTTGTTGTTGTTGTTGTTGCTGCTGAGGAGGAGGCTGCTGCTGCTGTTGTTGTTGTTGTTGTTGTGGAGGAGGAGGCTGCTGCTGCTGCTGTTGTTGTTGTTGTTATGGAGGAGGAGGCTGCTGCTGCTGTTGTTGTTGTTGTTGTTGTGGAGGAGGAGGCTGCTGCTGCTGCTGTTGTTGTTGTTGTTGTGGAGGAGGAGGCTGCTGCTGTTGTTGTTGTTTTTGTTGTGGAGGAGGAGGCTGCTGCTGCTGTTGTTGTTGTTGTTGTTGTTGTTGTGGAGGAGGAGGCTGCTGCTGCTTCTGTCGTTGTTGTTGTTGTTGTTGTTGTGGAGGAGGCTGCTGCTGCTGTTGTTGTTGTTGTTGTTGTTGTTGTGGAGGAGGAGGATGCTGCTGCTGCTGCTGTTGTTGTTGTTGTTGTTGTTGTTGTTGAGGAGGAGGCTGCTGCTGTTGTTGTTGTTCTTGTTGTTGTTGTTGTTGTTGTCGTCGTTGTGGAGGAGGAGGAGGCTCCTGAGCTGCTGCTGCTGCTGGTGATGATGATGATGTTGTTGATGTGGAGAACGAGGAGGAGGAGGAGGAGGAGGAGCTGCTGCTGCTGCTGGTGATGATTGTAGTGGAAATTCTGAAGAATGGTTCACTCAGACACTGAAGAAGAGTTCGGGAGTCCCAGATGACTTACACAGGAGTATTTAATGAAGCTCGATCGAGGAGAATTCAGATTAGCAGTACACTGAGAATATTGTGACTGCCAACCCATTTCTGAAGGTTATTTCTCGAGTGAAGGTATTTAACTGTTCCCTGACATTCGCTGGAATTTCACACGCCACCATGTATGGGCCTGATGTGTCTATCTATGTGTACACAAATTCTGTTGGGCATAAGTGCAAAACAAGAAGCTATGCACCTCTTTGCTCTAAATCACTGTATCTGTCGGCCTTGCTCATGTATTGTGCCCTGATAGAGAATGTGGAGACAGTCTGTCTGCCTTGGGACCTCAGGAGAAAGTATCTGGGGGATGCACTACTCTCCTACTTGTGCAGCTGTGGACTGTAGTTGTGCAGAGTGACCAACTACTAGTGTGCCTGTTCAGGTTAGATGACCTATGACTGGACCCTTCACGACTGCATTGTCACCCATATAAAGAGAGACTCAGGGAACAATCTAAGAGCTAGTGAGGCAAGTGAGGCAAATTCCACAACAGAAACCAAGCTCTGCACCCCCATTTTTGGACATTCCGGATCCAACGGTGCCACCCTCGAGTCTCTAAGAGGTCGGTAAGTGGGTCAACCAGAACCTTGAGGACTCTGGTGCATACCTCGACTGGTTTCGGGGGATAACTTTTGAGGGGATGGTGGTAGAGACTTGAAAGCAAGCTCTGCACCCACATTTTTGAGCATTCCGGATCCAACGGTGCCACTATCGAGTCTCTACGAGGTCGGGAAGGGACTGAACCAGAACCTTGAGGACTCTGGTGCATACCTTGATGGGTTTTCGGAGGATAACGTTTGAAAGAAAGGTGGTAGAGACGTTAAACTAAGCTCTGCACCCCCATTTTCGGACATTCCGGATCCAAGGGTACCACCATCGAGTCTCTACAAGGTTGGGAAGTGGGTCAACTAGAACCTCGAGGACTCTGGTGCATACCTCGATGGGTTTTTGTGGAATAACTTTTGAAGTGAATGTGGTACAGACTTGCAAGCAGGCTCTGCACCCCCATAACTTTGTCTGTACACACACACCCACACACACACTCACCCACCCACACACGCACACACAAGTGAACACATCAGAATGTTAGGTGGCTGTGATGTCATCAAAGGGAATGTGATGACGTCACAGACCCTGTGCTTTGATCTAGCATGGGCTCTGTGATGACATCAGTGTTAGGTTATAATCCTAGCACCATGTCATTATCATACCTCCACTGGATTTCGGGGGTTAACTTTTGAAGGGAAATGTGGTAGAGACTTGAAACCAAGCTCTGCACCCCCATTTTTGGACATTCCGGATCCAACGGTGCCAACCTCGAATCTCTACGAGGTCGGGAAGGGACTGAACCAGAACCTTGAGGACTCTGGTGCATACCTCGATGGGTTTTCGGAGGATAACGTTTGAAGGAAAGGTGGTAGAGACGTGAAACTAAGCTCTGCACCCCCATTTTCTGACATTTCGCATCCAAGGGTACCACCATCGAGTCTCTACAAGGTTGGGAAGTGGGTCAACTAGAACCTCGAGGACTCTGGTGCATACCTCGATGGGTTTTTGTGGAATAACTTTTGAAGTGAATGTGGTACAGACTTGCAAGCAGGCTCTGCACCCCTATAACTTTGTCTGTACACACACACCCACACACACACTCACCCACCCACACACACACACAAACAAGTGAACACATCAGAATGTTAGGTGGCTGTGATGTCATCAAAGGGAATGTGATGACGTCACAGACCCTGTGCTTTGATCTAGCATGGGCTCTGTGATGACATCAGTGTTAGGTTATAATCCTAGCACCATGTCATTATCATACCTCCACTGGTTTTCGGGGGATAACGTTTGAAAGGATGGTGGTAAAGACTTGAAACCAAGCTCTGCACCCCCATTTTTGGAGATTCCGGATCCAACGGTGCCACCCTCAAGTCTCTACGAGGTCGGGAAGTGGGTCAACCAGAACCTTGAGGACTCTGGTGCATACCTCGATGGGTTTTCGGAGGATAACGTTTGAAGGCAAGGTGGTAGAGACTTGAAACTAAGCTCTGCACCCCCATTTTCGGACATTCTGGATCCAACGGTGCCACCATAGAGTCCCTACGAGGTCGGGAAGGGACTGAACCAGAACCTTGAGGACTCTGGTGCATACCTCGATGGGTTTTCGGAGGATAACGTTTGAAGGAAAGGTGGTAGAGACGTGAAACTAAGCTCTGCACCCCCATTTTCTGACATTCCGGATCCAAGGGTACCACCATCGAATCTCTACAAGGTTGGGAAGTGGGTCAACTAGAACCTCGAGGACTCTGGTTCATACCTCGATGGGTTTTTGTGGAATAACTTTTGAAGTGAATGTGGTACAGACTTGCAAGCAGGCTCTGCAGCCCCATAACTTTGTCTGTACACACACACCCACACACACACTCACCCGCCCACACACACAGACACACACACACACACACACACACACACACACACACAAGTGAACACATCAGAATGTTAGGTGGCTGTGATGTCATCAAAGGGAATGTGATGACGTCACAGACCCTGTGCTTTGATCTAGCATGGGCTCTGTGATGACATCAGTGTTAGGTTATAATCCTAGCACCATGTCATTATCATACCTCCACTGGTTTTCGGGGGTTAACTTTTGAAGGGAAATGTGGTAGAGACTTGAAACCAAGCTCTGCACCCCCATTTTTGGACATTCCGGATCCAACGGTACCACCATCGAGTCTCTACAAGGTTGGGAATTGGGTCAACCAGAACCTCGAGGACTCTGGTGCATACCTCGATGGGTTTTTGTGGAATAACTTTTGAAGTGAATGTGGTACAGACTTGCAAGCAGGCTCTGCACCCCCATAACTTTGTCTGTACACACACACCCACACACACACTCACCCACCCACACACACATACACACACACACACAAGTGAACACATCAGAATGTTAGGTGGCTGTGATGTCATCAAAGGGAATGTGATGACGTCACAGACGCTGTGCTTTGATCTAGCATGGGCTCTGTGATGACATCAGTGTTAGGTTATAATCCTAGCACCATGTCATTATCATACCTCGATGGGTTTTCGGAGGATAACGTTTGAAGGGAAGGTGGTAGAGACTTGAAACCAAGCTCTGCGCCCCCATTTGCGGACATTCCGGTTCCGATGGTACCACCATCGAGTCTCTACGACGTCAGGAAGTGGGTCAACCAGAACCTCGAGGACTCTGGTGCATACCTCGACACGTTTTCGGGGGATAACTTTTGAAGGGAAGGTGGTAGAGACTTGAAACCAAGCTCTGTCCCCCCCCCCCCCTCCCCACCCCATTTGCAGACATTCCGGATCCAACGGTACCACCATCGAGTCTCTACGAGGTCGGGAAGTGGGTCAACCAGAACCTCACCACATCTACGGTAAGTGAGCTGCTGCACCCTTAAACCTGCTGTCCAACATGTCATAGACATTATTCTAAAAGCTGCAATTTAAAAATAAATCTGCAGATCATAGGCCATGTCTTTGACTATGTTTAAAGTTTCTGTGAGTTGAGGACAGCAGTTACACCTCCAAATGATACACATAACATTCATGTTGCAGAGAAAAATCTAATCGATGATGGGTATTTGGAAAATTTTATTAAATGATCTACAACTGTAGTTAATTTTGGAATAGTTTCTGTTGATGGACTGTATCATATATACTTCTCAAGCTACATGCTATATGTATTTACATGAGCGCACACAGTCTTTGGGGAGTGAGAGACTATTGTTTTTGGAGCTAATCATCCAGAGTTAATGAGAGCAGAATTATTCTGAACAGTCAACTTATTCTCTTCTCTCCTTGAAATAAGGAATAGTTTTGTGAGGCTGATAACTGATGTAATTGAGAGTCCAGAGACATA
This sequence comes from Lutjanus erythropterus, assembly GCF_056507025.1. Classification (NCBI taxonomy): domain Eukaryota; kingdom Metazoa; phylum Chordata; class Actinopteri; order Lutjaniformes; family Lutjanidae; genus Lutjanus; species Lutjanus erythropterus. The sequence continues at coordinate 657,733 of NW_028146632.1, forward strand.
CAAAAATCTGCATCCACTGAGGAGGCAGCAGCGCCCTCTGCTGTTTGAAAAAGCTTACAGCACCTGGTATTCCCAGGCGGTCTCCCATCCAAGTACTAACCAGGCCCGACCCTGCTTAGCTTCCGAGATCGGACGAGATCGGGCGTGTTCAGGGTGGTATGGCCGTAAGCGAAGGAAGCAGGGACAAAGACACATTTTAAAGGTGCTGAGAAATCACACTGTGCAGACTTTGTGTATGAAAATGTAGAAATAGATTTAAAACATTTATTAATTCATATGTTTCTCAATTACCTTTTTAAAAAAAAACAAAACAAAAAAACTATTACGCGTATTCATTGTTTTAGTCTTTTTTTTAACCATATTTAGCTCACTAGCCAATCAGGTTTTCGGGGGATAACTTTTCAAGGGATGGTGATAGAGACTTGAAACCAAGCTCTGCACCCCCATTTTTGGACATTCCGGATCCAACGAACTTCTCCTGCTTCCCATTTGCATCTGCTTCGTTGTACGGCTGGTTCTGTGAAGAAAAGAACAAATGCAATGTAATAATACTGGAAAACATGCAAATGAAGCCATCATCATGAACATTTTTTTCCCCAGTAGTAGCCTTAACGAAAGGGGGGTAAAAAAGCCTTGTGAAGTCCAACAACAGGTGGCTTTGTAACACAGGGGGTTGTGATCAGTATATTTTATTACTGGAAGAAGGTCAAAGCTATCATTATGCTGTTTGGCTCTCCAGCATCTTAAGTCTAAGATATGTTTTTCAGAGTGGTCTTCCAGTTTGAATGCTGCTTTCGCTGAATGTAAATGGTTTAGAAATTGTAGTACCAAAAAATAAATATGTCCATTCTATATAAATGTGAACTTCTGTATAGAGAGAGATTAGCTTCATGGCAACATTCATCATCTTGTCATAAGAGCAAGGACACAATGATCATCATTCTCTTTGCACTGCAGGTTTTAACCTTGTATAGGAGGACTAGCACCACGTGCTGGTGCTGATGATGCTGATGATGCTGATGGTGCTGATGATGCTAATGATGCTGATGGTGCTGATGGTGCTGATGATGCTGATGGTGCTGATGATGCTGATGGTGCTGATGATGCAGATGTATCCATTATGTGTTCCATTTCACTGCTGGTACACTCATCTTCTGAAGTGTCACTGGAATCTCCTTCATTGGATTGTGGCAGTTTCTCTGGAAGTAGAAAATGATCTAAATTAAATCAACAATCAACAATTAATCTCACAGGCAGAATCTAGTACAGCATTTATAAAAACACAGAAATATGAAACCGAGTATCCATACCAGTGTTAAATAGATCAAAAATTAAGAACATGCCCAAACCTTCAGGGTCAATTTCGATATCATCCGGTGTCATCCCTTTGTGCTGCGACACAGTCCCCCTCTCCATGGCCAGGAGCACTTTGCTCATTCTAGCAAGCTGCAGAGTTCCTTGGGGCAACCAATAGTACTGTCGGTGGATGCCAATATCATGGCCTAAGAAGTCGGCCAGTTGGTCAGACTCATTTTCCTCAAGGTTCAAGACCTGTGACATTGTTGCAATATGTTTTCGAAGCTTTGTTGAAGTCAGTGCTTCAGGGTGTTTGGCACCACAGAGTTTGGTATATTTTTGAAGGCACTCTCCCCCTCTGTAGGCTGACAAGGCTTCTGGTCTTCCAAACATGAATAAATTATCATTCGGTACACTGCAGCTTTCACGCATCTCAGCTAGCAGCTCCATAGCAGTCACCATAGATGGTTTTAACAAGACAGGGACCATCCTCCCCCTTTTCCCTCGGATCTCTACTCTTGCAAAGTACACGCACATCTTCCTTTCGAATGGAGTCAAGCAGATAGCCACGTCATCATGCAACGCTGACTTGTTCCAGGACCTAAAGGCAGTCAGTTACATCCTCGACACCTTTCCTGCTCTTCGTCTCTTCGTCTCTTCGTCTTCGTCGCTTCGAACCAAATTGGGGACACTCATGTACTTGGACCTCTTCACCACCAATACACGAGCCTATCCTAAAACTGGGGACACTTCACACACAATGTATCTGCACCAAACTGGGGACGTTTGTGTGTTGAACCCCTTACTATCAATGTAAGTCTGTATAATAACAATGTGGCAAACACCCACATGCTCCTATATCTGAGCCACACTCAGAGAGACAAGTCAACAGACTATCACTATTTGGGCAAGAGAAACACACTGGATTAAGCTGTGCTCTCATATATCCACCGATCAGGTGATGACCTCAGCATGAACAAACGGACAAACGAAAATGCTCAAATATGATCAATAGGTAACAATTCACATTAGCATGCAACTTGAACTTGGTAGCACTCATGCATTCAGACCTAGATCAGTGGCAGCTGCTGGCTAGAAGAGGCAACAAAAGTGCAGTGTAAGTACATTGATGAGTTTTCCATGGTGATTATTTCCCTGGTTAACTTAGGACACCTGTATTTCTGCTAATAATTAGTAGTTAGCTACAGAAAATAAACATAAATCCTATCTTTTGTCAGTTGGCAGTGTCAATCAATTTGATTTTCATTTTGCATTGTTTGAGAGTCATAACTAAACCTTGACTGAGTCACCAGATTATCATTGTTGTAAAATTATGTGTGACATCACACCAATATACTGTTTGGACTGACTGGTCTCCACAAAGGCTGTGCATGTCATCTTAACGATATCTTGCTGAAGCAATGGCATAATGTTTAATGTTGTTATGAGAAGTCTTAAAATATTTCTGGTTCATAATGAGACTATGGCAAGATAAATTAGACTGTGGGGGGTTGCCACATTCTGGGTAATTAATGGAGAACACTGATATTAAAGTTAGAACCCTTTATAGGTTAAGTTGAAGGACAATTCATTTGTTGGCAAACCAGTACTGCACGGACATAAAACTTCTTTGTAATATTTGGTTGCACTAGGGCTTATGATAATCAATTGCCCTGTCTTCTAATGTTATCATCTCAGCTTCTTAGCTGTGATCTATGCTGCCTAAAAATGTTAACGTTGTTCAGCCCTGTGAACAATGTCTGCTTTTCTTACTCCACTAGCCTTGCTTTGATCTTGTAATAATTACTCTGTCACAGAGCTGTTGTCTCCGTATCTAATGTATCTAGATACAAAGACATCTCTAGAGGAGCATTAGAAACATCTGAATTCGTCAAATGTCATATTGTATTCCACAGTCACAGCACACAGTAAGTCACTAACCCAATATAAACATGTACTTTTCTAAGTTACAATATATCTGACGAGAAAAAAGCAATTACACTGACTTACCATATACTCCCAAATTAGAAGCCCATCATCCTCACCAAGGTAGAGGCAAAGTGCCTTGAGAACTGCTGCCTTTTTTAGATTAACATCACTGTGTGAAGCCTGTGTGAAGAGATTCCACCGATTAAAACATTCATAAACACATAACTACAAAAAATATTTCCAATTTCCAACCTGTGGTAACCTACAAATACTGACTTCCAATCAGCTTTGTCAAGTTTGATCTATATAGCTCAATATTATGTCAAACATACTGTAAAAGTGACTTTTTTAACTACAAAATAACTGTGAAGCATGGCCTAGTTTTTATTTTTAAAAAAGTGAGGTATGAACATGTTGTTTTAACTCCTGTTTATTCAGAGACATACAGTACAGCTGACAACAATGCTGTCCTCTTAACACATAGGTGCTTAGTACAACTATAGCCCAATCTTATTATCACCACCTGAGAAAACAGGATTTAACTGGCACCTGTCTGATCACATGACTGCATCTCTAGCCCATATGGTATTATTGCCTTAAAAAGACAATATATATATTTTTTTATTTTTGCATCTTGCAAATAATCCAGACTTACTGATGACGCAAACTGGGGCTTCATATGGACAATACAATTACACAGTGTATGAAGTATGTATGAAAAAAAATTCCATAACATCGTATACATAAATTTACAGGTAGTTTCTAGCCAGAAACATCTCCCTTCTTCTGGAAAACAGATGTCAGCTGGGGTAAAATATTGTCCAACTGTACCAAGAAGTTTGTCTCAAGTGGAAGTGTTGTAATCTGCTGGAATTCAGCATTTATCTGGTAGAAGTTAGAAGAGTAGCATGCCATCTTCTGCCCCCAAGTGGCCAAAATAAAGAACTGCTTCCTCTATAGGAGATTTGTCTCTCTCCAGATGTTGGTCATCTTTTGTTTTACCTTATCAGACTTTACATTTTAACAGCTGCACACTGAAATTGCATAATAAGGAGAGGGGAAAAGGCAAGCATGTGTTTACCTCATCAGTATGAAAGAATGCAGGCCACCTGGCTTTAAACTCCCTGACTGCTGGGGCAATTCCTCTTGATGGATAGGGACAAAATTTGACCCACACATTCAGTACGTGACAGAAAGTAGGAAGTCAGTAGCAGTGGCTTGGCAGTCGGAAGGCATGGTGAGTCAATTTTTGATTTAAGTGCAAATTTTGCAAAACACTGTGACCAAACTTGCAGAAACTTATTTAGGTAAGTTTACATGTTTTATGGAGGGTCAAGAGTGCTGAAATACATTTGGAAGCATTAATTAAGAATTAGAATGTAAATAGATGAAGATTTGGAGTCACACCCAGCTGAATAGATTGAAATTTGGAAGTGGAACTCTGAGCATTGAGGAGCGTTTTGGGGCAATTCCACTTGATTCATAGGGACAAAATTTGACCCACCCATATGTTGCAAAGACTGGCCAATGGCTTGTTCAACTTCGTAGGTCTTAGTCAGTGGGCTGATGGCCATTGATGTTCCCTGGTCAGGTTTAGCCATAGATAAGATGGATGGATGGATGAACCCAACATCTAGCCTCAAGAGCCTTTAATGCAGAAAAAACTCTGAGTCAATCTCCAAGTGGCATCGAACACTAACAGAAGATTCGCAGAGACCCTACCGTCCAGCATTCTGAAGCCCAACCCTCTAGTGTCTTCCCCAAGGCTAGTCTCTTTCAGGGGTCTTGTAGTGGCCTTGAACCATAGTCTTTCAATTTAGTGTCCGGCGCAGGTCATCCAACGCTACTTTGTAGCAAATATCTTTATTTACCCCTTCATGAATAGCGACAATTGGCCAGAGGTCAGCAAAGGCCATCATCCCACAGGCAGGGGTTTAAGAAGCTCAATAAGCCATTAGCCAGTATCTGCAGACTGTTACTAACAGGCCGATTCAGCCAAATATCGGTGTGCTGACTTGCACTCACTTTTGTTACAAAGTTGAAGTCTACCTGAACATTAGGTCCAATGGTTACTCCATCTATCAAAAAAAGAAAGGGACCCAAACTGGACCCAAATTTCAGGAGGTCTTTGAAGACCAACTTCTCAGTATGTGAAGGACAACAAACCCAACATCTACCCTTGAGAGCCTTTCATGTAACAAAAAACCCCAAAAAACATCAACTCTAAGTTGACCTCCAAGTGGCATCAAACGTTAACAGAAGACTCACAGATACTCTATCGTACAGCATTCTGAATCCCAACCCTTTTGCATCTTCCCCAAGGCTAGTCCTTTAAGAGGTCATGTAGGGGCCCCAGACCATGGTGGTTCAATTTAGGGTCCCACCCAGGTCAACTACTTTGTAGCCAAAGCTTTTTAAAAATCCTCATCTATGGCTAAACCTGACCAGTGAACAGCAATGGCCATCAGCCCACTGACTAAGACCTACGAAGTTTAACAATCCATTGGCCAGTCTTTGCAACATATGACTAGCAGACTTTGCAAGTATATGACCGAGGCCTGTTCAGCCAAATATCAGTGTACTGACTTGCAGTAGCTTTTGTAAGCTTGTAAGCTTTTGTAAGTGTCCCAGGACACATGACTTGTATATCTACCACGTGAGGACGGACCCAAAAATTGCCCCCAAATTTCAAGTAGTCACTCGAGACCAGCTTCCCAATATGTAAAGGCTCATGAACCCAACATCTAACCTCAAGACCCTTTAATGCAGAAAAAACTCCGGTTCGATCTCCGAGTGGCATCGAACACTAACAGAAGACTCACAAAGACCCAACTGTCCGGCATTCTGAAGCCCAACCCTCTAGCGCATAAATTCTCAAAGTGCGGCCCCCCGGCCAATGGTGGCCCGCAGCAACATTTTTGGCGGCCTACAATGAATTACAGTTGGTAGTTTTAATCCAACTGTACTTTGCTTTGAAAGGATGAATTTCTGTTTCATGGTCTTTAGCGCCATATTTAGGGATAACCAGTAAATACAACTGTGGTTTACCTCGTAGAGACTCGATGGTGGTACCCTTGGATCCGGAATGTCCAAAAATGGGGGTGCAGAGCTTAGTTTCACGTCTCTACCACCTTTCCTTCAAACATTATCCTCCGAAAACTCATCGAGGTATGCACCAGGGTCCTCAAGGTTCTGGTTGACCCATTTCCCGACCTCATAGAGACTCGAGGTTGGCACCATTGGATCTGGAATGTCTGAAAATGGGGGTTCAGAGCTTGGTTTCAAGTCTCTACCACCATCCCTTCAAAAGTTATCCCCCGAAACCAGCAAAGGTATGCACCAGAGTCCTCAAGGTTCTGGTTGACCCACTTCCCAACGTCGTAGTGACTCGATGGTGGCACCGTTGGATCCGGAATGTCCAAAAATGGGGGTGCAGAGCTAAGTTTCACGTCTCTACCACCATCCTTTCAAAAGTTAGCCCCCGAAACCAGTCGAGGTATGCACCAGAGTCCTCAAGGTTCTGGTTGACCCACTTCCCGACATCGTAGAGACTCGAGGTTGGCAACGTTGGATCCGGAATGTCCGAAAATGTGGGTGCAGAGCTTGGTTTCAAGTCTCTACCACCATCCTTTCAATAGTTATCCCCCGAAAACCAGTGGAGGTATGATAATGACATGGTGCTAGGGTTATAACCTAACACTGATGGCATCACAGAGCCCATGCTAGATCAAAGCACAAGGTCCATGACGTCATCACATTCCCTTTGATGACATCACAGCCACCTAACATTCTGATGTGTTCACTTCTGTGTGTGTGTGTGTGTGTGTGTGTGTCAGTGTGACATCACAGAATTCTTTTGTGTCTTTGAGGACGTATCAACATTCTAGAACCTGTCTAGGACACATATAACAGTCAGCCTTTAGAAGACTCAAGACACACACAGCTTCACAAGTTGAAAAGATGCATGTGGACTGGACAGGACTTGGTTTCAAGTAAGAGCTCTTTGACATTTCAGACACATTACTTTCAAATTGTTACTCATGGTGGAAATGGGACTTTTGTTTTAGGACACACTTGAAAAGCATGTGAACCTGTCATATAACGTCCAACTGTAACCAAGTTGTTTGTGGTAACTAGAGTTTAGACGGATGTTCTTTCACATTTCTGCATTTGGTTGTGTGCATTGTGCATTCGCTCCTGAGGCAAATGGAGATGACCACCTTTGTCTTCTGAAAACCTGTCCACCAACATCTGAGCAACATCTTTTTTGGTGCTATTGATCACCACAAGACATTCCTATGGTCAATATCTCCAAAACTTGCCAACTCATGTTAGAAAAATCTAGATGGATAAACAGAACTACAGGCCAGGGAAAAATGTGTATTTTTGATTTTGGTGTGAACTCTCCCTTCAAGAGAGAACACTGAACAGAATATATTCAAAATCGCTGCCATTGAGAGAAATGACACCCAAGGCCTTTCTCAAACCCAAGAGTGTAAAGTATGGACTTGTGTTCCTAGAGAGACACTTCAAGCTTGGAAGAATGAACTCACAAGGACATGAGCACACAGAATGGTGCTGACAGTTTGAGACGATGTGTTCTTGCTGGTACTGTACAATAACCCCCACACAGACGCTGCCTACAGTGCTCCAAAACACTTTTTCCACAACAGATCCTAAGCTTAGCTGCTACACTAACAATAAAATGTCTATTTATTATGAGGAAGCAACAAAAACCTCTTTTCAATTTACTACTGTTTGTTTTCTGAAGTGTTTTTAATTAACACAAGCCTTGAATGTTCTGTACATCACAAGCCAATGGCAGGAAAATCTCTGGCAATGGCTTTTATTTGAGTCTCACACTGGATTTAAAAAGTAAAGACTTAAGATAAAATAACTATTTATATCAGGGATGGACCAATGTTAGCTGCCACCATCGGTATACTTTACCAAGAGACAGAAGAGGAGGCTCCTGAGCTGAGGAGGCGACTACAAGAGAGAAGAGCCAGGAGGAGGAGGAGGAGGAGGAGGAGGATGAGGCTCCTGAGCTGCTGCTGCTGATGATATTGATGATGATGATGAGGATGATGAGGATGATGAGGAGGATGAGGAGGAGGAGGAGGAGGGGGAGGAGGAGGCGGCTCCTGAGCTGCTGCTGCTGATGATGTTGATGAGGAGGAGGGGGAGAAGGAGGAGGAGGATGAGGCTCCTGAGCTGCTGCTGCTGATGATATTGTTGATGATGATGAGGATGATGAGGATGAGGAGGAGGATGAGGAGGAGGAGGAGGAGGAGGAGGAGGCTCAGGCTCCTGAGCTGTTGTTGTTGTTGTTGTTGTTCAGGAGGAGGAGGCTCCTGAGCTGTTGTTGTTGTTGTTGTTGTTGTTGTGGAGGAGGAGGAGGCTCCTGAGCTGTTGTTGTGGAGGAGGAGGAGGCTCCTGAGCTGCTGCTGTTGTTGTTGTTGTTGTTGTGGAGGAGGAGGAGGCTCCTGAGCTGCTGTTGCTGTCGTTGTTGTTGTGGTGGAGGAGGAGGAGGCTCCTGAGCTGCTGTTGTTGTTGTTGTTGTTGTGGTGGAGGAGGAGGAGGCTCCTGAGCTGCTGCTGTTTTTGTTGTTGTTGTTGTTGTCATTGTGGAGGAGGAGGCTCCTGAGCTCCTTCTGTTTTTGTTGTTGTTGTTGTTGTTGTCCATGTTGTTGTGGAGGAGGAGGCTCCTGAGCTGCTGTTGTTGTTGTTGTTGTTGTTGTTGTTGTTGAGGAGGAGGAGGAGGCTCCTGAGCTGTTGTTATTGTTGTTGTTATTGTGGAGGAGGAGGAGGAGGAGGAGGAGGAGGCTCCTGAGCTGTTGTTGTTGTTGTTATTGTTGTTGTTGTTGTTGTTATTGTTGTTGTTGTTGTTGTTGTTGTTGTTGTTGTGGAGGAGGAGGCTCCTGAGCTGCTGTTGTTGTTGTTGATGTTGTTGTGGAGGAGGAGGAGGAGGATTCTGAGCTGCTGTTGTTGTTGTTGTTGTTGTTGTTGTTGTTGTTGTGGAGGAGGAGGCTCCTGAGCTGTTGTTGTTGTTGTTGTTGTTGTTGTTGTGGAGGAGGAGGACGAGGAGGAGGCTCCTGAGCTGTTGTTGTTGTTTTTGTTGTTGTTGTTGTGGAGGAGGAGGAGGAGGCTCCTGAGCTGTTGTTGTTGTTGTTATTGTTGTTGTTGTTGTTGTGGAGGAGGAGGAGGAGGCTCCTGAGCTGTTGTTTTTGTTGTTGTTATTGTTGTTGTGGAGGAGGAGGAGGAGACTCCTGAGCTGTTGTTGTTGTGGTTGTTGTTGTGGAGGAGGAGGAGGCTCCTGAGCTGGTGTTGTTGTTGTTGTCGTTGTTGTGGAGGAGGAGGAGGCTCCTGAGCTGCTGCTGTTGTTGTTGTTGTTGTTGTTCTGGTTGTTGTTGTTGTTGTGGTTGTGTAGGAGGAGGAGGCTCCTGAGCTGTTGTTGTTGTTGTTGTGTAGGAGGAGGAGGCTCCTGAGCTGTTGTTGTTGTTGTTGTTGTTGTTGTTGTTGCTGTTGCTGTGTTGGAGGAGGAGGCTCCTGAGCTGCTGCTGTTTTTGTTGTTGTTGTTGTTGTTCTTGTTGTCGAGGAGGAGGCTCCTGCTGCTGCTGCTGTTGTTGTTGTTGCTGCTGCTGTTGTTGTTGTTGTGGAGGATGCTGCTGTTGTTGTTGTTGTGGAGGAGGATGCTGCTGCTGTTGTTGTTGTTGTTGTTGTGGAGGATGCTGCTGCTACTGTTGTTGTTGTTGTTGATGTTGTTGTTGTTGTTGTTGTTGTTGTGGAGGAGGCTCCTGAGCTGTTGTTGTTGTTGTTCTTTTTGTTGTTGTTGTGGAGGAGGAGGAGGAGGCTCCTGAGCTGCTGTTGTTGTTGTTGTTGTTGTTGTTGTTGTTGTTGTGGAGGAGGAGGCTCCTGAGCTGTTGTTGTTGTTGTTGTTGTTGTTGTGGAGGAGGAGGCTCCTGAGCTGTTGTTGTTGTTGTTCTTGTTGTTGTTGTTGTGGAGGAGGAGGAGGAGGCTCCTGAGCTGTTGTTGTTGTTGTTGTTGTTGTTGTTGTTGTGGAGGAGGAGGCTCCTGAGCTGTTGTTGTTGTTGTTGTTGTTGTTGTTGTTGTTGTTGTGGAGGAGGAGGTTCCTGAGCTGTTGTTGTTGTTGTGGAGGAGGAGGCTGCTGCTGCTGTTGTTGTTGTTGTTGTTGAGGAGGAGGCTGCTGCTGCTGTTGTTGTTGTGGAGGAGGAGGAGGCTGCTGCTGCTGTTGTTGTTGTTGTTGTTGTTGTGGAGGAGGAGGCTGCTGCTGCTGTTGTTGTTGTTGTTGTTGTTGTTATGGAGGAGGAGGCTACTGCTGCTGCTGTTGTTGTTGTTGTGGAGGAGGAGGCTGCTGCTGCTGCTGTTGTTGTTGTTGCTGTTGTTGTTGTTGTGGAGGAGGAGGCTGCTGCTGCTGCTGTTGTTGTTGTTGTTGTTGTTGTGGAGGAGGAGGCTGCTGCTGTTGTTGTTGTTGTTGTTGTTGTTGTTGTTGTTGTTGTTGTCGTCGTTGTGGAGGAGGAGGAGGCTCCTGAGCTGCTGCTGCTGCTGGTGATGATGATGATGTTGTTGATGTGGAGAACGAGGAGGAGGAGGAGGAGGAGGAGCTGCTGCTGCTGCTGGTGATGATTGTAGTGGAAATTCTGAAGAATGGTTCACTCAGACACTGAAGAAGAGTTCGGGAGTCCCAGATGACTTACACAGGAGTATTTAATGAAGCTCGATCGAGGAGAATTCAGATTAGCAATACACAGAGAATATTGTGACTGCCAACCCAATTCTGAAGGTTACTTCTCGAGTGAAGGTATTTAACTGTCCCCTGACATTCGCTGGAATTTGACACGCCACCATGTATGGGCCTGATGTGTCTATCTATGTGTACACAAATTCTATTGGGCATAAGTGCAAAACAAGAAGCTATGCACCTCTTTGCTCTAAATCACTGTATCTGTCGGCCTTGCTCATGTATTGTGCCCTGATAGAGAATATGGAGACATTCTGTCTGCCCGATAAGCCATAACCTTGGCACCTCAGGAGAAAGTATCTGGGGGATGCACTACTCTCCTACTTGTGCAGCTGTGGACTGTAGTTGTGCAGAGTGACCAACTACTAGTGTGCCTGTTCAGGTTAGATGACCTATGACTGGACCCTTCACGACTGCATTGTCACCAATATAAAGAGAGACTCAGGGAACAATCTAAGAGCTAGTGAGGCAAGTGAGGCAAATTCAACAACAGAAACCAAGCTCTGCACCCCCATTTTTGGACATTCCGGATCCAACGGTGCCACCCTCGAGTCTCTACGAGGTCGGTAAGTGGGTCAACCAGAACCTTGAGGACTCTGGCGCATGCCTCGAGTGGTTTCGGGGGATAAATTTTGAAGGGATGGTGGTAGAGACTTGAAAGCAAGCTCTGCACCCCCATTTTTGAGCATTCCGGATCCAACGGTGCCACCATCGAGTCTCTACGAGTTTGGAAAGGGACTGAACGAGAACCTTGAGGACTCTGGTGCATACCTCGATGGGTTTTCGGAGGATAACGTTTGAAGGAAAGGTGGTAGAGACGTGAAACTAAGCTCTGCACCCCCATTTTTGGACATTCCGGATCCAAGGGTACCACCATCGAGTCTCTACAAGGTTGGGAAGTGGGTCAACTAGAACCTCGAGGACTCTGGTGCATACCTCGATGGGTTTTTGTGGAATAACTTTTGAAGTGAATGTGGTACAGACTTGCAAGCAGGCGCTGCACCCCCATAACTTTGTCTGTACACACACACCCACACACACACTCACCCACCCACACACACACACACAAGTGAACACATCAGAATGTTAGGTGGCTGTGATGTCATCAAAGGGAATGTGATGACGTCACAGACCCGGTGCTTTGATCTAGCATGGGCTCTGTGATGACATCAGTGTTAGGTTATAATCCTAGCACCATGTCATTATCATACCTCCACTGGTTTTCGGGGGATAACTATTGAAAGGATGGTGGTAGAGACTTGAAACCAAGCTCTGCACCCACATTTTCGGACATTCCGGATCCAACGTTGCCAACCTCGAGTCTCTACGATGTCGGGAAGTGGGTCAACCAGAACCTTGAGGACTCTGGTGCATACCTCGACTGGTTTCGGGGGATAACTTTTGAAGGGATGGTGGTAGAGACTTGAAACCAAGCTCTACACCCCCATTTTTGGACATTCCGGATTCAACGGTGCCACCATCGAGTCTCTACGAGGTCGGGAAGGGACTGAACCAGAACCTTGAGGACTCTGGTGCATACCTCGATGGGTTTTCGGAGGATAACGTTTGAAGGGATGGTGGTAGAGACTTGAAAGCAAACTCTGCACCCCCATTTTTGAGCATTCCGGATCCAACGGTGCCACCATTGAGTCTCTACGAGGTCGGGAAGTGGGTCAACCAGAACCTTGAGGACTCTGGTGCATACATCGACTGGTTTCGGGGGATAACTTTTGAAGGGATGGTGGTAGAGACTTGAAACCAAGCTCTGCACCCCCATTTTTGGACATTCCGGATCCAACGGTGCCACCCACGAGACTCTACGAGGTCGGTAAGTGGGTCAACCAGAACCTTGAGGACTCTGGTGCATACCTCGATGGGTTTTCGGAGGATAACGTTTGAAGGGATGGTGGTAGAGACTTGAAAGCAAGCTCTGCACCCCCATTTTTGAGCATTCCGGATCCAACGGTGCCACCATCGAGTCTCTACGAGGTCGGGAAGGGACTGAACCAGAACCTTGAGGACTCTGGTGCATACCTCGATGGGTTTTCGGAGGATAACGTTTGAAGGAAAGGTGGTAGAGACGTGAAACTAAGCTCTGCACCCCCATTTTTGCATATTGTGGATCCAACGGTACCACCATCGAGTCTCTACAAGGTTGGGAAGTGGGTCAACTAGAACCTCGAGGACTCTGGTGCATACCTCGATGGGTTTTTGTGGAATAACTTTTGAAGTGAATGTGGTACAGACTTGCAAGCAGGCTCTGCACCCCCATAACTTTGTCTGTACACATACACCCACACACACACTCACCCACCCACACACACACACACACACACACACACACACACACACACACACACACACAAGTGAACACATCAGAATGTTAGGTGGCTGTGATGTCATCAAAGGGAATGTGATGACGTCACAGACCCTGTGCTTTGATCTAGCATGGGCTCTGTGATGACATCACTGTTAGGTTATAATCCTAGCACCATGTCATTATCATACCTCCACTGGTTTTCGTGGGATAACTTTTGAAAGGATGGTGGTAGAGACTTGAAACCAAGCTCTGCACCCCCATTTTTGGACATTCCGGATCCAACGGTGCCACCCTCGAGTCTCTACGAGGTCGGTAAGTGGGTCAGCCAGAACCTTGAGGACTCTGGTGCAAACCTCGACTGGTTTCGGGGGATAACTTTTGAAGGGACGGTGGTAGAGACTGGAAACCAAGCTCTGCACCCCCATTTTTGGACATTCCGGATCCAACGGTGCCACCCTCGAGTCTCTACGAGGTCGGGAAGGGACTGAACCAGAACCTTGAGAACTCTGGTGCATACCTCGATGGGTTTTCGGAGGATAACGTTTGAAGGAAAGGTGGTAGAGACGTGAAACTAAGCTCTGCACCCCCATTTTTGGACATTCCGGATCCAAGGGTACCACCATCGAGTCTCTACAAGGTTGGGAAGTGGGTCAACTAGAACCTCGAGGACTCTGGTGCATACCTCGATGGGTTTTTGTGGAATAACTTTTGAAATGAATGTGGTACAGACTTGCAAGCAGGCTCTGCACCCCCATAACTTTGTCTGTACACACACACCCACACACACACTCACCCACCCACACACACACACACACACACGCACACACACACACACACACAAGTGAACACATCAGAATGTTAGGTGGCTGTGATGTCATCAAAGGGAATGTGATGACGTCACAGACCCTGTGCTTTGATCTAGCATGGGCTCTGTGATGACATCAGTGTTAGGTTATAATCCTAGCACCATGTCATTATCATACATCCACTGGTTTTCGGGGGATAACTTTTGAAAGGATGGTGGTAGAGACTTGAAACCAAGCTCTGCACCCCCATTTTTGGACATTCCGGATCCAACGGTGCCAACCTCGAGTCTCTACGAGGTCGGGAAGTGGGTCAACCAGAACCTTGAGGACTCTGGTGCATACCTCGACTGGTTTCGGGGGATAACCTTTGAAGGGACGGTGGTAGAGACTTGAAACCAAGCTCTGCACCCCCAATTCTGGACATTTCGGATTTAACGGTGCCACCATCGAGTCTCTACGAGGTCGGGAAGGGACTGAACCAGAACCTTGAGGACTCTGGTGCATACCTCGACTGTTTTCGGGGGATAACTTTTGAAGGGATGGTGGTAGAGACTTGAAACCAAGCTCTGCACCCCCATTTTTGGACATTCCGGATCCAACGGTGCCAGCATCCAGTCTCTACGAGGTCGGGAAGGGACTGAACCAGAACCTTGAGGTATCTGGTGCATACCTCGATGGGTTTTCGGAGGATAACGTTTGAAGGAAAGGTGGTAGAGACGTGAAACTAAGCTCTGCACCCCCATTTCTGGACATTCCGGATTCAACGGTGCCAACCTCGAGTCTCTACGAGGTCGGGAAGGGACTGAACCAGAACCTTGAGGACTCTGGTGCATACCTCGATGGGTTGTCGGAGGATAACGTTTGAAGGGATGGTGGTAGAGACTTGAAATCAAGCTCTGCACCCCCATTTTTGAGCATTCCGGATCCAACGGTGCCACCATCGAGTCTCTACGAGGTCGGGAAGTGGGTCAACCAGAACCTTGAGGACTCTGGTGCATACCTCGATGGGTTTTCGGAGGATAACGTTTGAAGGAAAGGTGGTAGAGACGTGAAACTAAGCTCTGCACCCCCATTTTTGGACATTCCGGATCCAAGGGTACCACCATCGAGTCTCTACAAGGTTGGGAAGTGGGTCAACTAGAACCTCGAGGACTCTGGTGCATACCTCGATGGGTTTTTGTGGAATAACTTTTGAAGTGAATGTGGTACAGACTTGCAAGCAGGCTCTGCACCCCCATAACTTTGTCTGTACACACACACCCACACACACACTCACCCACCCACACAAACACACACAAGTGAACACATCAGAATGTTAGGTGGCTGTGATGTCATCAAAGGGAATGTGATGACGTCACAGACCCTGTGCTTTGATCTAGCATGGGCTCTGTGATGACATCAGTGTTAGGTTATAATCCTAGCACCATGTCATTATCATACCTCCACTGGTTTTCGTGGGATAACTTTTGAAAGGATGGTGGTAGAGACTTGAAACCAAGCTCTGCACCCCCATTTTTGAGCATTCCGGATCCAACGGTGCCACCCTCGAGTCTTTACGAGGTCGGTAAGTGGGTCAACCAGAACCTTGAGGACTCTGGTGTAAACCTCGACTGGTTTCGGGGGATAACTTTTGAAGGGATGGTGGTAGAGACTTGAAACCAAGCTCTGCACCCCCATTTTTGGACATTCCGGATCCAACGGTGCCACCCTCGAGTCTCTACGAGGTCGGTAAGTGGGTCAACCAGAACCTTGAGGACTCTGGTGCATACCTCGACTGGTTTCGGGGGATAACTTTTGAAGGGATGGTGGTAGAGACTTGAAACCAAGCTCTACACCCCCATTTTTGGACATTCCGGATTCAACGGTGCCACCATCGAGTCTCTACGAGGTCGGGAAGGGACTGAACCAGAACCTTGAGGACTCTGGTGCATACCTCGATGGGTTTTCGGAGGATAACGTTTGAAGGGATGGTGGTAGAGACTTGAAAGCAAACTCTGCACCCCCATTTTTGAGCATTCCGGATCCAACGGTGCCACCATTGAGTCTCTACGAGGTCGGGAAGTGGGTCAACCAGAACCTTGAGGACTCTGGTGCATACATCGACTGGTTTCGGGGGATAACTTTTGAAGGGATGGTGGTAGAGACTTGAAACCAAGCTCTGCACCCCCATTTTTGGACATTCCGGATCCAACGGTGCCACCCACGAGACTCTACGAGGTCGGTAAGTGGGTCAACCAGAACCTTGAGGACTCTGGTGCATACCTCGATGGGTTTTCGGAGGATAACGTTTGAAGGGATGGTGGTAGAGACTTGAAAGCAAGCTCTGCACCCCCATTTTTGAGCATTCCGGATCCAACGGTGCCACCATCGAGTCTCTACGAGGTCGGGAAGGGACTGAACCAGAACCTTGAGGACTCTGGTGCATACCTCGATGGGTTTTCGGAGGATAACGTTTGAAGGAAAGGTGGTAGAGACGTGAAACTAAGCTCTGCACCCCCATTTTTGGATATTCTGGATCCAACGGTACCACCATCGAGTCTCTACAAGGTTGGGAAGTGGGTCAACTAGAACCTCGAGGACTCTGGTGCATACCTCGATGGGTTTTTGTGGAATAACTTTTGAAGTGAATGTGGTACAGACTTGGAAGCAGGCTCTGCACCCCCATAACTTTGTCTGTACACATACACCCACACACACACTCACCCACCCACACACACACACACACACACACACACACACACACACACACACACACACACACAAGTGAACACATCAGAATGTTAGGTGGCTGTGATGTCATCAAAGGGAATGTGATGACGTAACAGACCCTGTGCTTTGATCTAGCATGGGCTCTGTGATGACATCACTGTTAGGTTATAATCCTAGCACCATGTCATTATCATACCTCCACTGGTTTTCGTGGGATAACTTTTGAAAGGATGGTGGTAGAGACTTGAAACCAAGCTCTGCACCCCCATTTTTGGACATTCCGGATCCAACGGTGCCAGCCTCGAGTCTCTACGAGGTCGGTAAGTGGGTCAGCCAGAACCTTGAGGACTCTGGTGCAAACCTCGACTGGTTTCGGGGGATAACTTTTGAAGGGATGGTGGTAGAGACTGGAAACCAAGCTCTGCACCCCCATTTTTGGACATTCCGGATCCAACGGTGCCACCGTCGAGTCTCTACGAGGTCGGTAAGTGGGTCAACCAGAACCTTGAGGACTCTGGTGCATACCTCGACTGGTTTCGGGGAATAACTTTTGAAGGGATGGTGGTAGAGACTTGAAACCAAGCTCTACACCCCCGTTTTTGGACATTCCGCATTCAACGGTGCCACCATCGAGTCTCTACGAGGTCGGGAAGGGACTGAACCAGAACCTTGAGGACTCTGGTGCATACCTCGATGGGTTTTCGGAGGATAACGTTTGAAGGGATGGTGGTAGAGACTTGAAAGCAAACTCTGCACCCCCATTTTTGAGCACTGGATCCAACGGTGCCACCTTCGATTCTCTACGAGGTCGGTAAGTGGGTCAACCAGAACCTTGAGGACTCTGGTGCATACCTCGACTGGTTTCGGGGGATTACTTTTGAAGGGATGGTGATAGAGACTTGAAACCAAGCTCTACACCCCCGTTTTTGGACACTCCGGATTCAACGGTGCCACCATCGAGTCTCTACGAGGTCGGGAAGGGACTGAACCAGAACCTTGAGGACTCTGGTGCATACCTCGATGGGTTTTCGGAGGATAACGTTTGAAGGGATGGTGGTAGAGACGTGAAACTAAGCTCTGCACCCCCATTTTTGGACATTCCGGATTCAACGGTGCCACCATCGAGTCTCTACAAGGTCGGGAAGGGACTGAACCAGAACCTTGAGGACTCTGGTGCATACCTCGATGGGTTTTCGGAGGATAACGTTTGAAGGAAAGGTGGTAGAGACTTGAAAGCAAGCTCTGCACCCCCATTTTTGAGCATTCCGGATCCAACGGTGCCAACACCGAGTCTCTACGAGGTCGGGAAGGGACTGAACCAGAAGCTTGAGGACTCTGGTGCATACCTCGATGGGTTTTCGGAGGATAACGTTTGAAGGGATGGTGGTAGAGACGTGAAACTGAGCTCTGCACCCCCATTTTTGGACATTCCGGACCCAAGGGTACCACCATCGAGTCTCTACAAGGTTGGGAAGTGGGTCAACTAGAACCTCGAGGACTCTGGTGCATACCTCGATGGGTTTTTGTTGAATAACTTTTGAAGTGAATGTGGTACAGACTTGCAAGCAGGCTCTGCACCCCCATAACTTTGTCTGTACACACACACCCACACACACACTCACCCACCCACCCACACACACACACACACACACACACACACACACACACACAAGTGAACACATCAGAATGTTAGGTGGCTGTGATGTCATCAAAGGGAATGTGTTGACGTCACAGACCCTGTGCTTTGGTCTGGCATGGGCTCTGTGATGACATCAGTGTTAGGTTATAATCCTAGCACCATGTCATTATCATACATCCACTGGTTTTCGGGGGATAACTTTTGAAAGGATGGTGGTAGAGACTTGAAACCAAGCTCTGCACCCCCATTTTTGGACATTCCGGATCCAACGGTGCCAACATCCAGTCTCTACGAGGTCGGGAAGGGACTGAACCAGAACCTTGAGGACTCTGGTGCATACCTTGATGGGTTGTCGGGGGATAACGTTTGAAGGGATGGTGGTAGAGACTTGAAACCAAGCTCTGCACCACCATTTTTGAGCATTCCGGATCCAACGGTGCCACCATCGAGTCTCTACGAGGTCGGGAAGGGACTGAACCAGAATCTTGAGGACTCTGGTACATACCTCGATGGGTTTTCGGAGGATAACGTTTGAAGGAAAGGTGGTAGAGACTTGAAACCAAGCTCTGCACCCCCATTTTTGGACATTCCGGATCCAACGGTACCACCCTCGAGTCTCTACGACGTCGGTAAGAGGGTCAACCAGAACCTTGAGGACTCTGGTGCATACCTCGATGGGTTTTCGGAGGATAACGTTTGAAGGAAAGGTGGTAGAGACGTGAAACTAAGCTCTGCACCCCCATTTTTGGACATTCCGGATCCAAGGGTACCACCATCGAGTCTCTACAAGGTTGGGAAGTGGGTCAACTAGAACCTCGAGGACTCTGGTGCATACCTCGATGGGTTTTTGTGGAATAACTTTTGAAGTGAATGTGGTACAGACTTGCAAGCAGGCTCTGCACCCCCATAACTTTGTCTGTACACACACACCCACACACACACTCACCCACCCACACACACACACACAAGTGAACACATCAGAATGTTAGGTGGCTGTGATGTCATCAAAGGGAATGTGATGACGTCACAGACCCTGTGCTTTGATCTAGCATGGGCTCTGTGATGACATCAGTGTTAGGTTATAATCCTAGCACCATGTCATTATCATACCTCCACTGGTTTTCGGGGGATAACTTTTGAAGGGATGGTGGTAGAGACTTGAAACCAAGCTCTGCACCCCCATTTTTGGACATTCCGGATCCAACGGTGCCAACCTGGAGCGTCTACGAGGTCGGGAAGTGGGTCAACCAGAACCTTGAGGACTCTGGTGCATACCTCGACTGGTTTCGGGGGATAACTTTTGAAGGGATGGTGGTAGAGACTTGAAACCAAGCTCTGCACCCCCATTTTTGGACATTCCGGATCCAACGGTGCCACCATCGAGTCTCTACGAGGTCGGGAAGGGACTGAACCAGAACCTTGAGAACTCTGGTGCATACCTCGATGGGTTTTCGGAGGATAACGTTTGAAGGAAAGGTGGTAGAGACGTGAAACTAAGCTCTGCACCCCCATTTTTGGACATTCCGGATCCAAGGGTACCACCATCGAGTCTCTACAAGGTTGGGAAGTGGGTCAACTAGAACCTCGAGGACTCTGGTGCATACCTCGATGGGTTTTTGTGGAATAACTTTTGAAGTGAATGTGGTACAGACTTGCAAGCAGGCTCTGCACCCCCATAACTTTGTCTGTACACATACACCCACACACACACTCACCCACCCACACACACACACACACACACACACACACACAAGTGAACACATCAGAATGTTAGGTGGCTGTGATGTCATCAAAGGGAATGTGATGACGTCACAGACCCTGTGCTTTGATCTAGCATGGGCTCTGTGATGACATCAGTGTTAGGTTATAATCCTAGCACCATGTCATTATCATACCTCCACTGGTTTTCGGGGGATAACTTTTGAAAGGATGGTGGTAGAGACATGAAACCAAGCTCTGCACCCCCATTTTTGGACATTCCGGATCCAACGGTGCCCACCTCGAGTCTCTACGAGGTCGGGAAGTGGGTCAACCAGAACCTTGAGGACTCTGGTGCATACCTCGACTGATTTCGGGGGATAACTTTTGAAGGGATGGTGGTAGAGACTTGAAACCAAGTCCTGCATCCCCATTTTTGGACATTCCGGATTCAACGGTGCCACCATCGAGTCTCTACGAGGTCGGGAAGGGACTGAACCAGAACCTTGAGGACTCTGGTGCATACCTCGATGGGTTTTCGGAGGATAACGTTTGAAGGGATGGTGGTAGAGACGTGAAACTAAGCTCTGCACCCCATTTTTGGACATTCCGGATCCAAGGGTACCACCATCGAGTCTCTACAAGGTTGGGAAGTGGGTCAACTAGAACCTCGAGGACTCTGGTGCATACCTCGATGGGTTTTTGTGGAATAACTTTTGAAGTGAATGTGGTACAGACTTGCAAGCAGGCTCTGCACCCCCATAACTTTGTCTGTACACACACACCCACACACACACTCACTCACCCACCCACACACACACACACACACACACACACACACACACACACACACACAAGTGAACACATCAGAATGTTAGGTGGCTGTGATGTCATCAAAGGGAATGTGATGACGTCACAGACCGTGTGCTTTGATCTAGCATGGGCTCTGTGATGACATCAGTGTTAGGTTATAATCCTAGCACCATGTCATTATCATACATCCACTGGTTTTCGGGGGATAACTTTTGAAAGGATGGTGGTAGAGACTTGAAACCAAGCTCTGCACCCCCATTTTTGGACATTCCGGATCCAACGGTGCCAACATCCAGTCTCTACGAGGTCGGGAAGTGGGTCAACCAGAACCTTGAGGACTCTGGTGCATACCTCGACTGGTTTCGGGGGATAACTTTTGAAGGGACGGTGGTAGAGACTTGAAACCAAGCTCTGCACCCCCATTTCTGGACATTTCGGATTTAACGGTGCCACCATCGAGTCTCTACGAGGTCGGGAAGGGACTGAACCAGAACCTTGAGGACTCTGGTGCATACCTCGACTGTTTTCGGGGGATAACTTTTGAAGGGATGGTGGTAGAGACTTGAAACCAAGCTCTGCACCCCCATTTTTGGACATTCCGGATCCAACGGTGCCAGCATCCAGTCTCTACGAGGTCGGAAAGGGACTGAACCAGAACCTTGAGGTCTCTGGTGCATACCTCGATGGGTTTTCGGAGGATAACGTTTGAAGGAAAGGTGGTAGAGACGTGAAACTAAGCTCTGCACCCCCATTTCTGGACATTCCGGATTCAACGGTGCCAACCTCGAGTCTCTACGAGGTCGGGAAGGGACTGAACCAGAACCTTGAGGACTCTGGTGCATACCTCGATGGGTTGTCGGAGGATAACGTTTGAAGGGATGGTGGTAGAGACTTGAAAGCAAGCTCTGCACCCCCATTTTTGAGCATTCCGGATCCAACGGTGCCACCATCGAGTCTCTACGAGTTCGGGAAGTGGGTCAACCAGAACCTTGAGGACTCTGGTGCATACCTCGACTGGTTTCGGGGGATAACTTTTGAAGGGATGGTGGTAGAGACTTGAAACCAAGTCCTGCATCCCCATTTTTGGACATTCCGGATTCAACGGTGCCACCATCGAGTCTCTACGAGGTCGGGAAGTGGGTCAACCAGAACCTTGAGGACTCTGGTGCATACCTCGACTGGTTTCGGGGAATAACTTTTGAAGGGATGGTGGTAGAGACTTGAAACCAAGCTCTGCACCCCCATTTTTGTACATTCCGGATCCAACGGTGCCAACCACGAGTCTCTACGAGGTCGGTAAGTGGGTCAACCAGAACCTTGAGGACTCTGGTGCATATCTCGACTGGTTTCGGGGGATAACTTTTGAAGGGATGGTGGTAGAGACTTGAAACCAAGCTCTACACCCCCGTTTTTGGACATTCCGGATTCAACGGTGCCACAATCGAGTCTCTACGAGGTCGGGAAGGGACTGAACCAGAACCTTGAGGACTCCGGTGCATACCTCGACTGGTTTCGGGGAATAACTTTTGAAGGGATGGTGGTAGAGACTTGAAACCAAGTCCTGCATCCCCATTTTTGGACATTCCGGATTCAACGGTGCCACCATCGAGTCTCTACGAGGTCGGGAAGTGGGTCAACCAGAACCTTGAGGACTCTGGTGCATACCTCGACTGGTTTCGGGGAATAACTTTTGAAGGGATGGTGGTAGAGACTTGAAACCAAGCTCTGCACCCCCATTTTTGGACATTCCGGATCCAACGGTGCCAACCACGAGTCTCTACGAGGTCGGTAAGTGGGTCAACCAGAACCTTGAGGACTCTGGTGCATATCTCGACTGGTCTCGGGGGATAACTTTTGAAGGGATGGTGGTAGAGACTTGAAACCAAGCTCTACACCCCCGTTTTTGGACATTCCGGATTCAACGGTGCCACCATCGAGTCTCTACGAGGTCGGGAAGGGACTGAACCAGAACCTTGAGGACTCTGGTGCATACCTCGATGGGTTTTCGGAGGATAACGTTTGAAGGAAAGGTGGTAGAGACGTGAAACTAAGCTCTGCACCCCCATTTTTGGACATTCCGGATCCAACGGTGCCACCATCGAGTCTCTACGAGGTCGGGAAGGGACTGAACCAGAACCTTGAGGACTCTGGTGCATACCTCGATGGGTTTTCGGAGGATAACGTTTGAAGGGATGGTGGTAGAGACGTGAAACTAAGCTCTGCACCCCATTTTTGGACATTCCGGATCCAAGGGTACCACCATCGAGTCTCTACAAGGTTGGGAAGTGGGTCAACTAGAACCTCGAGGACTCTGGTGCATACCTCGATGGGTTTTTGTGGAATAACTTTTGAAGTGACTGTGGTACAGACTTGCAAGCAGGCTCTGCACCCCCATAACTTTGTCTGTACACATACACCCACACACACACTCACCCACCCACACACACACACACAAGTGAACACATCAGAATGTTAGGTGGCTGTGATGTCATCAAAGGGAATGTGATGACGTCACAGACCCTGTGCTTTGATCTAGCATGGGCTCTGTGATGACATCAGTGTTAGGTTATAATCCTAGCACCATGTCATTATCATACCTCCACTGGTTTTCGTGGGATAACTTTTGAAAGGATGGTGGTAGAGACTTGAAACCAAGCTCTGCACCCCCATTTTTGAGCATTCCGGATCCAACGGTGCCACCCTCGAGTCTCTACGAGGTCGGTAAGTGGGTCAACCAGAACCTTGAGGACTCTGGTGCATACCTCGACCGGATTCGGGGGATAACTTTTGAAGGGATGGTGGTAGAGAATTGAAACCAAGCTCTGCACCCCCAATTTTTGGACATTCCGGATCCAACGGTGCCACCCTCGAGTCTCTACGAGGTCGGTAAGTGGGTCAACCAGAACCTTGAGGACTCTGGTGCATACCTCGACTGGTTTCGGGGGATAACTTTTGAAGGGATGGTGGTAGAGACTTGAAACCAAGCTCTACACCCCCGTTTTTGGACATTCTGGATTCAACGATGCCACCATCGAGTCTCTACGAGGTCGGGAAGGGACTGAACCAGAACCTTGAGGACTCTGGTGCATACCTCGATGGGTTTTCGGAGGATAACGTTTGAAGGGATGGTGGTAGAGACTTGAAAGCAAACTCTGCACCCCCATGTTTGAGCATTCCGGATCCAACGGTGCCACCATTGAGTCTCTACGAGGTCGGGAAGTGGGTCAACCAGAACCTTGAGGACTGTGGTGCATACCTCGACTGGTTTCGGGGGATAACTTTTGAAGGGATGGTGGTAGAGACTTGAAACCAAGGTCTACACCCCCATTTTTGGACATTCCGGATTCAACGGTGCCACCATCAAGTCTCTACGAGGTCGGGAAGGGACTGAACCAGAACCTTGAGGACTCTGGTGCATACCTCGATGGGTTTTCGGAGGATAACGTTTGAAGGAAAGGTGGTAGAGACGTTAAACTAAGCTCTGCACCCCCATTTTCGGACATTCCGGATCCAAGGGTACCACCATCGAGTCTCTACAAGGTTGGGAAGTGGGTCAACTACAACCACGAGGACTCTGGTGCATACCTCGATGGGTTTTTGTGGAATAACTTTTGAAGTGAATGTGGTACAGACTTGCAAGCAGGCTCTGCACCCCCATAACTTTGTCTGTACACACACACCCACGCACACACTCACCCACCCACACACACACACACACACACACACACACACACACACACACACAAGTGAACACATCAGAATGTTAGGTGGCTGTGATGTCATCAAAGGGAATGTGATGATGTCACAGACCCTGTGCTTTGATCTAGCATGGGCTCTGTGATGACATCAGTGTTAGGTTATAATCCTAGCACCATGTCATTATCATACC
The DNA here is from genome assembly GCF_056507025.1 of Lutjanus erythropterus. Taxonomy (NCBI): domain Eukaryota; kingdom Metazoa; phylum Chordata; class Actinopteri; order Lutjaniformes; family Lutjanidae; genus Lutjanus; species Lutjanus erythropterus. The sequence goes on from NW_028146632.1 coordinate 682,593, forward strand.
TCCACTGGTTTTCGGGGGATAACTTTTGAAAGGATGGTGGTAGAGACTTGAAACCAAGCTCTGCACCCCAATTTTTGGACATTCCAGATCCAACGGTGCCACCCTCGAGTCTCTACGAGGTCGGGAAGGGACTGAACCAGAACCTTGAGGACTCTGGTGCATACCTCGACTGGTTTCGGGGGATAACTTTTGAAGGGATGGTGGTAGAGACTTGAAACCAAGCTCTGCACCCCCATTTTTGGACATTCCGGATCCAACGAACTTCTCCTGCTTCCCATTTGCATCTGCTTCGTTGTACGGCTGGTTCTGTGAAGAAAAGAACAAATGCAATGTAATAATACTGGAAAACATGCAAATGAAGCCATCATCATGAACATTTTTTTCCCCAGTAGTAGCCTTAACGAAAGGGGGGTAAAAAAAAAGCCTTGTGAAGTCCAACAACAGGTGGCTTTGTAACACAGGGCGTTGTGATCAGTATATTTTATTACTGGAAGAAGGTCAAAGCTATCATTATGCTGTTTGGCTCTCTAGCATCTTAAGTCTAAGATATGTTTTATATTATATATTAGTTATTACTAATTATATATGTCGTCTTCCAGTTTGAATGCTGCTTTCACTGCATGTAAATGGTTTAGAAATTGTAGTACCAAAAAATAAATATGTCCATTCTATATAAATGTGAACTTCTGTATAGAGAGAGATTAGCTTCATGGCAACATTCATCATCTTGTCATAAGAGCAAGTACACAATGATCATCATTCTCTTTGCACTGCAGGTTTTAACCTTGTATAGGAGGACTAGCACCACGTGCTGGTGCTGATGATGCTGATGGTGCTGATGGTGCTGATGATGCTGATGGTGCTGATGGTGCTGATGATGCTGATGATGCTGATGGTGCTGATGATGCTGATGGTGCTGATGATGCAGATGTATCCATTATGTGTTCCATTTCACTGCTGGTACACTCATCTTCTGAAGTGTCACTGGAATCTCCTTCATTGGATTGTGGCAGTTTCTCTGGAAGTAGAAAATGATCTAAATTAAATCAACAGCACTCTTAATCTCACAGGCAGAATCTAGTACAGCATTTATAAAAACACAGAAATATGAAACCGAGTATCCATACCAGTGTTAAATAGATCAAAAATTAAGAACATGCCCAAACCTTCAGGGTCAATTTCGATATCATCCGGTGTCATCCCTTTGTACTGCGACACAGTCCCCCTCTCCATGGCCAGGAGCACTTTGCTCATTCTAGCAAGCTGCAGAGTTCCTTGGGGCAACCAATAGTACTGTCGGTGGATGCCAATATCATGGCCTAAGAAGTCGGCCAGTTGGTCAGACTCATTTTCCTCAAGGTTCAAGACCTGTGACATTGTTGCAATATGTTTTCGAAGCTTTGTTGAAGTCAGTGCTTCAGGGTGTTTGGCACCACAGAGTTTGGTATATTTTTGAAGGCACTCTCCCCCTCTGTAGGCTGACAAGGCTTCTGGTCTTCCAAACATGAATAAATTATCATTCGGTACACTGCAGCTTTCACGCATCTCAGCTAGCAGCTCCATAGCAGTCACCATAGATGGTTTTAACAAGACAGGGACCATCCTCCCCCTTTTCCCTCGGATCTCCACTCTTGCAAAGTACTCGCACATCTTCCTTTCGAATGGAGTCAAGCAGATAGCCACGTCATCATGCAACGCTGACTTGTTCCAGGACCTAAAGGCAGTCAGTTACATCCTCGACACCTCTCCTGCTCTTCGTCTCTTCGTCTTCGTCTCTTCGAACCAAATTGGGGACACTCATGTACTTGGACCTCTTCACCACCAATACACGAGCCTATCCTAAAACTGGGACACTTCACACACAATGTATCTGCACCAAACTGGGGACGTTTGTGTGTTGAACCCCTTACTATCAATGTAAGTCTGTATAATAACAATGTGGCTATGAACAAACACCCACATGCTCCTATATCTGAGCCACACTCAGAGAGACAAGTCAACAGACTATCACTATTTGGGCAAAAGAAACACACTGGATTAAGCTGTGCTCTCATATATCCACCGATCAGGTGATGACCTCAGCATGAACAAAGGGACAAACGAAAATGCTCAAATATGATCAATAGGTAACAATTCACATTAGCATGCAACTTGAACTTGGTAGCACTCATGCATTCAGACCTAGATCAGTGGCAGCTGCTGGCTAGAAGAGGCAACAAAAGTGCAGTGTAAGTACATTGATGAGTTTTCCATGGTGATTATTTCCCTGGTTAACTTAGGACACCTGTATTTCTGCTAATAATTAGTAGTTAGCTACAGAAAATAAACATAAATCCTATCTTTTGTCAGTTGGCAGTGTCAATCAATTTGATTTTCATTTTGCATTGTTTGAGAGTCATAACTAAACCTTGACTGAGTCACCAGATTATCATTGTTGTAAAATTATGTGTGACATCACACCAATATACTGTTTGGACTGACTGGTCTCCACAAAGGCTGTGCATGTCATCTGAACGATATCTTGCTGAAGCAATGGCATAATGTTTAATGTTGTTATGAGAAGTCTTAAAATATTTCTGGTTCATAATGAGACTATGGCAAGATAAATTAGACTGTGGGGGGTTGCCACATTCTGGGTAATTAATGGAGAACACTGATATTAAAGTTAGAACCCTTTATAGGTTAAGTTGAAGGACAATTCATTTGTTGGCAAACCAGTACTGCACGGACATAAAACTTCTTTGTAATATTTGGTTGCACTAGGGCTTATGATAATCAATTGCCCTGTCTTCTAATGTTATCATCTCAGCTTCTTAGCTGTGATCTATGCTGCCTAAAAATGTTAACGTTGTTCAGCCCTGTGAACAATGTCTGCTTTTCTTACTCCACTAGCCTTGCTTTGATCTTGTAATAATTACTCTGTCACAGAGCTGTTGTCTCCGTATCTAATGTATCTAGATACAAAGACATCTCTAGAGGAGCATTAGAAACATCTGAATTCGTCAAATGTCATATTGTATTCCACAGTCACAGCACACAGTAAGTCACTAACCCACTATAAACATGTACTTTTCTAAGTTACAATATATCTATATAACTGTGAAGCATGGCCTAGTTTTTATTTTAAAAAAAGTGAGGTATGAACATACAGACATACAGTACAGCTGACAACAATGCTGTCCTCTTAACACATAGGTGCTTAGTACAACTATAGCCCAATCTTATTATCACCACCTGAGAAAACAGGATTGAACTGGCACCTGTCTGATCACATGACTGCATCTCTAGCCCATATGGTATTATTGCCTTAAAAAGACAATATATTTTTTTTTTATTTTTGCATCTTGCAAATAATCCAGACTTACTGACGACGCAAACTGGGGCTTCATATGGACAATACAATTACACAGTGTATGAAGTATGTATGAAAAAAAATTCCATAACATCGTATACATAAATTTACAGGTAGTTTCTAGCCAGAAACATCTCCCTTCTTCTGGAAAACAGATGTCAGCTGGGGTAAAATATTGTCCAACTGTACCAAGAAGTTTGTCTCAAGTGGAAGTGTTGTAATCTGCTGGAATTCAGCATTTATCTGGTAGAAGTTAGAAGAGTAGCATGCCATCTTCTGCCCCCAAGTGGCCAAAATAAAGAACTGCTTCCTCTATAGGAGATTTGTCTCTCTCCAAATGTTGGTCATCTTTTGTTTTACCTTATCAGACTTTACATTTTAACAGCTGCACACTGAAATTGCATAATAAGGAGAGGGGAAAAGGCAAGCATGTGTTTACCTCATCAGTATGAAAGAATGCAGGCCACCTGGCTTTAAACTCCCTGACTGCTGGGGCAATTCCTCTTGATGGATAGGGACAAAATTTGACCCACACATTCAGTACGTGACAGAAAGTAGGAAGTCAGTAGCAGTGGCTTGGCAGCCGGAAGGCATGGTGAGTCAATTTTTGATTTAAGTGCAAATTTTGCAAAACACTGTGACCAAACTTGCAGAAACATATTTAGGTAAGTTTACATGTTTTATGGAGGGTCAAGAGTGCTAAAATACATTTAGAAGCATTAATAAAGAATTAGAATGTAAATAGATGAAGATTTGGAGTCACACCCAGCTGAATAGATTGAAATTTGGAAGTGGAACTCTGAGCATTGAGGAGCGTTTTTGGGGCAATTCCACTTGATTCATAGGGACAAAATTTGACCCACACATTCAGTACGTGACAGGAAATAGGAAGTCAGTAGCAGTGGCTTGGCACGTCCTCACGTGGTAGATATACGAGTCAGGTGAACTAGGGCCACCATATACGTTAGTTTTAACAAAAGCTACTGCAAGTCAGTACACTCATATTTGGCTGAACAGGCCTCGGTCATGTACTTGCAAAGTCTGCTAGTCAAAGACTGGCCAATGGCTTGTTCAACTTCGTAGGTCCCACCCAGGTCAACTACTTTGTAGCCAAAGCTTTTTAAAAATCCTCATCTATGGCTAAACCTGACCAGTGAACAGCAATGGCCATCAGCCCACTGACTAAGACCTACGAAGTTTAACAATCCATTGGCCAGTCTTTGCAACATATGACTAGAAGACTTTGCAAGTATATGACCGAGGCCTGTTCAGCCAAATATCAGTGTACTGACTTGCAGTAGCTTTTGTAAAAACTAACATATATGGTGGTCCCAGGACACATGACTTGTATATCTACCACGTGAGGACGGACCCAAATTTCAAGTAGTCACTCGAGACCAGCTTCCCAATATGTAAAGGCTCATGAACCCAACATCTAGCCTCAAGACCCTTTAATGCAGAAAAAACTCCGGTTCGATCTCCGAGTGGCATCGAACACTAACAGAAGACTCACAAAGACCCAACCGTCCGGCATTCTGAAGCCCAACCCTCTAGCGCATAAATTCTCAAAGTGCGGCCCCCCGGCCAATGGCGGCCCGCCGCAACATTTCTGGCGGCCTACAATGAATTACAGTTGGTAGTTTTAATCCAACTGTACATTGCTTTGAAAGGATGAATTTCTGTTTCGTGGTCTTTAGCGCCATATTTAGGGATAACCAGTAAATACAACTGGGGTTTACCTCGTAGAGACTCGATGGTGGTACCCTTGGATCCGGAATGTCCAAAAATGGGGGTGCTGAGCTGAGTTTCACGTCTCTACCACCTTTCCTTCAAACGTTATCCTCCGAAAACCCATCGAGGTATGCACCAGGGTCCTCAAGGTTCTGGTTGACCCATTTCCCGACCTCATAGAGACTTGAGGTTGGCACCATTGGATCCGGAATGTCTGAAAATGGGGGTTCAGAGCTTGGTTTCAAGTCTCTACCACCATCCCTTCAAAAGTTATCCCCCGAAACCAGTAAAGGTATGCACCAGAGTCCTCAAGGTTCTGGTTGACCCACTTCCCAACGTCGTAGTGACTCGATGGTGGCACCGTTGGATCCGGAATGTCCGAAAATGGGGTGCAGAGCTTGGTTTCAAGTCTCTACCACCATCCTTTCAAAAGTTATCCCCCGAAAACCAGTGGAGGTATGATAATGACATGGTGCTAGGGTTATAACCTAACACTGACAGGGTCCGTGACGTCATGACATTCCCTTTGATGACGTCACAGCCACCTAACATTCTGATGTGTTCACTTCTGTGTGTGTGTGTGTGTGTGTGTGTGTCAGTGTGACATCACAGAATTCTTTTGTGTCTTTGAGGACGTATCAACATTCTAGAACCTGTCTAGGACACATATAACAGTCAGCCTTTAGAAGACTCAAGACACACACAGCTTCACAAGTTGAAAAGATGCATGTGGACTGGACAGGACTTGGTTTACAGTAAGATCTCATTTCAGACACATTACTTTCAAATTGTTACTCTTGGTGGAAATGGGACTTTTGTTTTAGGACACACTTGAAAAGCATGTGAACCTGTCATATAACGTCCAACTGTAACCAAGTTGTTTGTGGTAGCTAGAGTTTAGACGGATGTTCTTTCACATTTCTGCATTTGGTTGTGTGCATTGTGCATTCGCTCCTGAGGCAAATGGAGATGACCACCTTTGTCTTCTGAAAACCTGTCCACCAACATCTGAGCAACATCTTTTTTGGTGCTATTGATCACCACAAGACATTCCTATGGTCAATATCTCCAAAACTTGCCAACTCATGTCAAAAAAATCTAGATGGATAAACAGAACTACAGGCCAGGGAAAAATGTGTATTTTTGATTTTGGTGTGAACTCTCCCTTCAAGAGAGAACACTGAACAGAATATATTCAAAATCGCTGCCATTGAGAGAAATGACACCCAAGGCCTTTCTCAAACCCAAGAGTGTAAAGTATGGACTTGTGTTCCTAGAGAGACACTTCAAGCTTGGAAGAATGAACTCACAAGGACATGAGCACACAGAATGGTGCTGACAGTTTGAGACGATGTGTTCTTGCTGGTACTGTACAATAACCCCCACACAGACGCTGCCTCCAGTGCTCCAAAACACTTTTTCCACAACAGATCCTAAGCTTAGCTGCTACACTAACAATGAAATGTCTATTTATTATGAGGAAGCAACAAAAACCTCTTTTCAATTTACTACTGTTTGTTTTCTGAAGTGTTTTTAATTAACACAAGCCTTGAATGTTCTGTACATCACGAGCCAATGGCAGGAAAATCTCTGGCAATGGCTTTTATTTGAGTCTCACACTGGATTTAAAAAGTAAAGACTTAAGATAAAATAACTATTTATATCAGGGATGGACCAATGTTAGCTGCCACCATCGGTATACTTTACCAAGAGACAGAAGAGGAGGCTCCTGAGCTGAGGAGGCGACTACAAGAGAGAAGAGCCAGGAGGAGGAGGAGGAGGAGGAGGATGAGGCTCCTGAGCTGCTGCTGATGATGATATTGTTGATGATGATGAGGATGATGAGGATGGGGATGAGGAGTAGGAGGAGGAGGAGGAGGAGGAGGTGGCTCCTGAGCTGCTGCTGCTGATGATGTTGATGAGGAGGAGGGGGAGAAGGAGGAGGAGGAGGAGGCTCCTGAGGCTGCTGCTGATGATGATGTTGATGATGATGAGGAGGAGGATGATGAGGTTCCTGAGCTGCTGCTGACGATGATTTTGTTGATGATGATGATGATGATGAGGAGGAGAAGAGGAGGAGGAGGCTCCTGATGATGATGATGATGTTGTTGATGATGAGGAGGAGTAGGAGTAGGAGGAGGAGGAGGAGTATGATGAGCTGCTGCTGATGATGACGATGTTGTTGATGAGGAGGAGGAGCAGGAGGAGGAGGAGGAGGAGGAGGAAGAGGTGGATGATGAGGATCCTGAGCTGCTGCTGATGATGTTGTTGATGATGATGATGATGATGATGATGATGATGATGAGGAGGAGGAGGAGGAGAAGG